>NW_019738880.1:770643-803418 GCF_002891405.2 Cryptotermes secundus
CGTAATGCTTGCGTCGGCACTTCTCTGAAACTCCTCTGGTATGTCTGCACGTTGGCGGCCGCAGCCCAGAAACGAGTGGACGGTGTTGCATTTGTTTGCTTCCATGTTCGATTTATTCGGAAGGGATTTCTAATGATCGGGATTGAGTTCAGATGGCAATCCAAGTTTGGAGTTCCCACTTCGTTATAAAAGTTCGTATATGCGATATTTCCTAATACGAATTTCCGTAAAGTGAGGTCTGGCTGTTCAAGTGAATAGGTTGAAGGAGTGGGGTGTCCCTGAAGTTTTCCCACGAAGTACATTTTTTGTTTCCTTCAATTATGGAATAAGAAGAAAATATTTCTGTAACAACTTTACTCTGTCGGTCGCTGTAATTGAGATGTAGTGTGTATTTTATGATGCTGTAACAGATTTGGTGGACTGCCTCTGTGGTCTAGTGGTCAGCGTTCCTGGCTACAGATCTAGAGGTCCCGGGTTAGATTCCCGGCGCTACCAGATTTTCTGAGAAGTAGTGGGTCTGGAACGGGGTCCACTGAGCCTCATGATGATAATTGAGGAGCTATTTCAAGGAAATAACGGCTCCGGTCTAGAAAACCGAATTAAACGACCGTGGGGATTCGTTGCGCAGACCACGCGACACACTCCGTCCGCTAAAGTTGGCATTAAACTTCGCCGACAAGCGACGGTCACTCGATCGGTATAGTTCGCTTGNTCTGTTCAAGTGAATAAGAATAGCTCAGTCACTGCGAAATAGGTTGAAGGAGCGGGGTGTCCCTTAATTTTTCCAACAAAGTACATTTTTTGTTTCCTTCAATTATGGAATAAGAATAAAATATTTCTGTAAGAAACTTTACTCTGTTGGTCGCTGTAATTGAGATGCAGTGTGTATTTTATGATGCTGCAACAGATTTGGTGGACTGCCTCTGTGGTCTAGTGGTCAGCGTTCCTGGCTACAGATCTAGAGGTCCCGGGTTAGATTCCCGGCGCTAACAGATTTTCTGAGAACTAGTGGGTCTGGAACGGGGTCCACTCAGCCTCGTGAGGATAACTGAGGAGCTATTGCAAGGAAATAGCGGCTCCGGTCTAGAAAACCGAAATTAACGGCCTTGGGGAACCGTTGCGCTGACCATGTGACACCCTCCGTCCGCTAAAGTTGGCACTAAACTTCGCCGACAAGCGGCGGTTACTCGATCGGTATAGTTCGCTTGCGGACCAAAATCACGGAGTTTGTTTGTAACAGATTTGTTCACAGTATTGCAGGCAACGGCTCGGTAAACACATTTCCGCGTGTCGGACCGTGCTATGCAACGCGGTGACGTCATCAGCAGTATACCGTGTTTTCCGTGGGGTATGTGCAGAGTGTTTATAAGAGAAGTGAATTCAGAAGCAAGTTAGTTCAGAGCAGTTGCGAGTCAGTTGCCGGTAGGACATAGCCACGGGAAGTTCATAGTTGAAAAACACTCATTGCGGTATCTCGCCCCAGTGGGATGGGAGAATGGTGAAGTGTTGCAGTTTCCAGTCGTAAGAACAACTACAGAGGGAAGTGAAGCAAAGATAAAGGAGGAGAAAATAAATAAACAGATAAATATAAAGGGAGAAGTATTTGCTGTTGTAAAATTTTTACGTTCACTCGACGGTTACTGAAAAATATTTTGTGATGTGACGCCGTATAGTCTGGACCAGAAAATAATAATGTTTGTAAGATCTGAGGTTTTCACGGCGGTGACTATGAAGAATGCCGTCTTCTGAGATATGGCGCCGTGTAGATATTGTGTAAACCGACTTTTCGGAGGAAGTTATCGCCTCCATCTTCAGGGTATGAAAGTCCGCGAGCGAGGAACCAGCGTGAGAAGGTGGCTGCAGACTGAGTCACAGAGTCACAACTCAGTTTCCTCAGTTTGCGCTGCTCCATTCAGTAACATTTGTCCAAAGCAGGCTGATAAACTATTCTCGAAAACTGCGGTTGCCCGTTTCCTTGGTGTGCTCTCGCTGTAAGAGTCTGTGTTGTGTGTGCCTTTGTTTGAAATCTCAAACTCTTGTTCGTTTCCAATTTAATTTTGTACGAAGAGATGTCTGAGATAGCGTGTGTAGAGACTCGAAACCCGACAAAAAGAAGCTCTGCCTGTCTTTGCACATACATCGTGTTGCATATAAATATACATGTTTATTTCTTCCAGATGGATCTGAAGAAAATGGCTTTCGTGACTTTGGCGATGTTTTGAGGTAACATGGATGAAAACGCTTGGCGAAGTGCCAGTAATTTAAAACGCACGTTTTATAATAACCATCAGGAGCGAATGTTGAAACGTCCTTTGTGTTCAGACAAAGAGCCAGCAAGGCACATATAAAATACTGTTCAGGTATTATGATGCGAAATTCGCGCGTTTTGCTTTAATGACAGTAGCGACACTACTGGATGACAGGGTTGGTAACTTCCTGAGTCATTTCCTTGTTTCTCAGAAGCAGAGTGTACGCAGGGCTCAATCTTGCACCTGCTACTTGTACCTGGCCCTGCCCACCTAGATCATGCTCTTACTCAGTTTCCAGTCAGGGAGGACAGTTACTTCGGTTTATCTCTGCTATGTATGGATATGCTGAAAGGCAGTTTTTTTCTTTCTAGGGCCACCACCTGCAGCAGGTGGCGGCTGGAAAGTAAGGGTGGAGTGACTGCAATGACGACATCAGGAATGAAAGCTAACAATACATCGATACAACAATCGTGGCTGTTCTAACCCCAGAATAAAGTTTCAGTATGTTGAGCACTGTTTCACAGAGTGGACTATCAAGAATCGCACACTTTCCATTGGATGCAGCAATATTACTTCTAGATTCTAAAGGATTCTGATGATGGTGTATAATACAGAATTGCTGGGGTTTTGGACTTTTTCCATCGTCCAGTATTCTACAAAATAGAAAATACTACATTTCAAAACTGGATCTGTTTCCATCCTCAGATGAGGGGGTAAAACACCTACTCAGTTTGGCCCCTTTGAAAGAGCTGATCTTGATCACTGGACAACCCCTGTCAGATTTACACAGATATTTAATCACCTGAGATCAGGCTAATTAGGCGGGAGGTAACAAGAAAATATACAATAAAAATTGTGACAGAGCACGCACATGCGTGGAACTAGGATAGAAAAAGATGTAGAAATTTATGCTACAAACCTAGCCAATAAAACCAGGTGCATCAAGTACCAATGCAAAGAAATGGGGGGGGGGGGGGNGCACCAATGCAAAGAAATGGGGGGGGGGGAGAATTGTGAAAACATAGTATCTACCACTAGCTCCATCTGTGGAGTAAAACCTGAATACTTGACTGAAACCTTATGGAAACCCCTGCAGAATGTGTCATAACATACAGAACTTCTCTGTGAGTTAGAAACCCCATTGCTGATGAAGGGGATGTAGATCCTCGGAAGAGCCAGAATAGCTCAGTCGGTGTAGCGATGGGTCGAGCGGCCAGAGGGTGTCGCGTGGTCAGCGCAACGGATCCCCACGGTCGTTAATCTCGGTTTTCTAGACCGGAGCCGCTATTTCCATGAAATAGCTCCTAGCAGTTAATAACTTCGGTGTTGAAAGATGTAACGAATTGTCCGTTTCGTGTGTTGGACAGCTTGTTTTCCAATCCCTTTGGACATCCATGTAGGTAATTTTAATGCCGTCTTTGTGGTGTCGTCCGTTGTCCGACAACGTCACATAGACCAGCAAACGTGATGCATCTTCAAGTACTACATGTATTGCACAAGATAAGCCCGACTGTACTTGAACAATGGCGTATGTACGGTGTTTACAAATTTGTTGAGACTGTGAGTTGTTATTGACCTCTTGAGAACGGCCCTGCTCCGCGGAGCCCGGTAATTTTCATTATGTTGGCAGTGCCTATTTAAAGGGGAGATGCTCAGTTCGAACCCCGGCCAGGTCACAGACCAAAGTCACGTAATTTTTTTTTGTGGTCTTGGTCCCTTCAGGAGAATGCCGTCCATAAGGATCGGATTTTCGTGGCCAATTAACAGACTCAGCCACGTAGGAAGAGACAGCGGGTTAAGAACCTTTCGATGAACGACAACTTCAAATTAGGCACAGCGATTTGAAAGAGAACTGCATTTAGACTGGTGAATGCAACAGTGAGGACAGAGCCACGGGGTTCCACAGAGCACAGTTCTGAACTCAGCGCCTGAAAGAGGCTCAGAGTTGGGATTTCGTGTAAGGAACAAACAGCTACTGTTACAGTATAAAGCAGAGCTTTCGCTTCGCAGCTAAACTCGTTTTTGCTCAGTGAAGGGGAGCGGTCGATGGTTTCTTTTCCTCCAGTGCGACATCGAAATTGACCTCACAGGAAAGTGCTAACAGATGTGTTCTCTTTTTTCTGCTCGGCGAATCATGCGATAAAGCGCACAATCTGCGAACATATAGTCGACCTGTGAATCAACCCACATTCCGTGCCGAGCGCATACAAACCTGTAGCATAGAAGCTGCTTGAGACGTACCGATACGGCTTATTCAGGCAGAACGTAACCAGGGTGAGGTCTGAGGCCACGAGAAAAGATGAAATTTTAATGACAAATTCAGCGGAAATAGTCCGTCTAGTTGCATTTAATCATATCTTCCGGAAGCATCTGGTAGATTTTTTAATCGAGATATTAAAAGGAACAGAGCGATTATGTTTCAGTATTTGTCTACATTAATCATTTTTGCCGGTCACGGTAGCCAAGTGGTCTAAGGCATGTACTGTCTTTGCTCGCTCGGAAGCCGGGATTATGGCTTCGAATCCCATTCAGGGCATGGATGTTTGGTGTGTGTGTGCGATTTTCTGTATTTGTGTTGTCCTATGCTTAGGTAGAGGCCTTGCGGCGAGCTGATCACCCGTCCAAGGAGTCCTGCCATCTATAAAATGATCAAGAAGCTGAGAAATAAGCCCTGTGCTCCAAAGTGGGAGCAAGAAGGGGAAAAATTAATCATCGAATAGTGAAAATTAAACAGAATTTTCATTTTAAAAATCTGGATTTTTACTCGCAGTTATGGAATGTTACTGGAGCCGAGATAGCATAGTCGGTATAGCGACTGGCTGCAGGCTGAACAAATGAGGGATCGGAATTCTAGTCCCGGTAGGGTCAAGAATTTTCTCTTCTTCAAGTCGTCCCGACCGGCTTTGGGTTTCACCCAGCCTCCTATCCAATGAGTACGGGCGACTCTTTCTCCCGGGCGCTAAAGCGGCCAGGGCTTGAAGGTGACCACTCGCCTCCGTTTAATGCCGAGGTCAAGAAATTGTAGATCTCTACTCCCCCATACGCCTTCATGGCGTAGTGCTTAATTCGTTAAGCACAGGGGAATCTTTACCTTTACTTTTTATGGTAAGATACTAATTAATTAATCATAAAGAAAAATATAAAATAACCAGGATTGCTCAGTCGGCATAGGTGCTGGCTACAGGCTGGACAGCTGTCTCCTTGCCAGGTCATTCTTTCAGGATTGCAGTCTAGCCAAAGTGGTCCCGGGTGGCGGCGCGTCTTACTGGTGCTTCTGATGTGTAGCTTGTTTAATTTCCGACCTCTGAGGCGAAGTCTATCTGCCACATTACACCGTACTGTGAACACGCGTTGTTTTTATACAAGTGCTTTTTCGACTTCGTGTTCCGTTTTGCCTGCGATGGATGGTAAAATCGAGTGACGTGTCTGCATCAAGTTTTGCGTGAATCTCGGTAAATCCGCTACCAAATCCCTTGAAATGTTTTCTGAGGCTTTTGGAGAACATTCTTTAAGCCGGACAGCGGGGTTTGGATGGCATTCACGTTTCAAGGCCGGTCGAATGTCAGTTGAAGATGACGAATGTTCAGGGCGACCAAATGCCAGCAGAATAACAGGAAATATAGGAAAAAACTGGAGATCGTTCACCGTGAATTTGTTCCTCCTAACAGTACGGTCAACTCTGACTTTCACTGTGACGTTTTGAGACGCACGAGAGAAAGTGTTGCGACAAAAAGAACAGAAACTTCGGCGCATCCACAACTTGGCTCCTTCATCGTAATAACGCGCCCGCCCACACGTCCCTGAAACCGCAGAGTTTGTGACTAACAACAACATGGTTATCGTTCCCCATCCTCCCTACTCGCCGGACTTAGCCCCCTCTGATTTCGCTCTGTTTCCCAAACTGAAAATGAGACTGAAGAGACGATGTTTTGAAACAGTGTCTGACATCCAAACAGAACCGCAAGCGGCACTCGACAGCATCAAGGAAAATGGCTTCCATGGTGCTTTCGGAGCGTGGAAAATACGGTATTGTCGCTGTATACGTTGCCAAGGAGATTATTTTGATGCAAATGGCAGACAGAATTCAGTAAGTTAAGCCAGCTTTTTTTATATACCTAGTCCTGGAACTTTCCGATAGCACCTCGTATGAAACTTCTTGTACAGCACAGAGAAATCTGTGAAATCCCTTGTCTTGGCCGTTGCACGAGCATTATCAGCACGGCAGATCACTCGGCCTATTGAGATAGCATATCTCGTGGGTGCTCTTGGTTCGAGATAAGAGACGGGAGGGAGATAACCACATAACCTCTCCACGTCGTTATGTCCGAGGTATCTCTGTTAATCCATCGGCAGTGTGTGCTAAGTAGTGGTTATTTTTTGCGCCGAAACGACTCCGCCCCCCTTTTTTTGTGTTGATAATTTGTGGTTGTGTTGCCTTAAATGCCGACCCTCACCAGGTAAGTTGGAACCTCGATGTGGCAGTGAAGCGATGGTTTGTGCTGTGTCTAGAACTTACGTTCCGCCTTCGCTTTTCTCGATCTTTCGTTATATATAATCATTAGGAAGTTAACTAGATTATTAATTGAAACATACGGCGGGAAACAAAAATAGCCATTCCGGCGACCTCGTTCAAAACGCAGGACTGACTGCTCTTCTATGAAGTTGCGTGCTTAAGGTAAGATGTGCCCTCAAAGATGTGTTAATCAAAGACCAACTGTACAGTTGCATATGGACGTGAATGTGCCATATCGGAGTGCTTTTGCATTGTCTCGAGAATACGAAAGTTAAAGGGATGTAAATGTGAAAACGAAATTAATGGGGTAGTTTGGCACGCAGTTTCGTGTTGGTGGAAATAGGCGTGAATAGTGATAGTTTTACTTTTTTTTTTTAAATACAGAATTCACTGAATCTCAATGCTGATATGGTATGTTCCTCCGAAACGTCGGGCTTTCCGACTACACAGCGTTACATCCCAACAGGGTACCGCATTTTTTAACGGAAATGGCCGTGAGAACCTCGAATTATATTAGTTGTTTGTTTCTGCACGTCAGTCCTCTCGCTTCTTCTTCGTGACTTGCACGCGCTCGGCGAATTAATGTTCTCTGTTGCCGGAGCGGCTGTTAAACATGCCGATGTTTGTCTATAACAAACTGCGTGTTTGTGATGCCGTTGTGTCAACCTCTTGCTGTATTATGCTTTAGAAATTGCAAGTCCGTATCAACATTCTGATCTCCTATTGGGCCGCCTCTGTGGTGTCGTGGTCAGAGTTCATGACTACAGATCCAGAGGCCCCGGGTTCAATGGAAAGTACCGTTTCCGGTCTAACGGCCGCGGTAATCCGTTGCGCTGACCACGCGACACTCTCTATCCGCCAAAGTTGGCACTAACTTCGCCGACAAGCTGCGGTCGCTCGGTCGGTATAATTCGCATGAGGAATAAAGCCACTTTGTTTGTTTGATTGCCTGAATCCCTTTGTTCCGGCTACAGCTCGTACACTGAGGCCGCGGAAGGTAGTCCCGCTAATCTACTCCCTCCATATCTCCCTCTAAATTTTGTGTAATTATTTACTATGATCATTTAACGGCGTTGTAAGTAGCCCAGACCGTATATAGGCGTCGATTGGTAGGGTGATTAGCGGATAATGAACTCGAAGGACTGTAGTGGCCTAATTTGAGATGTAGTTTCTGTGTTTTCCTGTAGGGATTGAGAAAGTTATAGAGATCTCAGGCAAGGCGATGCCCCAGCCAGTATTCGAGCCGGGCTCCCCTAGAACGCAGGCAAGAAGCCTTACTGCTATACTTAGCACGCTGGTTGCCTTGAGCTGTTACATGTCCGTGTATTACACGCGTCTAGCCATTCCTGTTCGTAGGAATGCTGGCAGTCTAACCACGTGATAACCTTCGTCAGCTGCAACACTCCTGGGGCTGGTTAACGCATGGGATTGAGCAGAGCTACAAGAGGGCACTGAGGGAAGGGAAGTCCCATCATCCATTTGGCTTGTTTCCGTGGCCGTAATGCAATGGTCCTTTGCGGGGATTTAATTTCTTGCTTTATGATTTGTAATATGTGGGTCGCGCACTCTGGACAGCCCGACAAGCAGTACAGGTATCGTGCTAACTTGTGGTGTGTTCCCAGTTTCTTTATTGTTTCTGTATGAGGTTAATATTGTGGCATCCTGTTGCCATTTTCGCCTAGATTTTTTATAGTCTCACTTCAAAAGTTTAAATTTTAAAGTGAATATCTTTTAATAAATATTGCAGAACGTTAGTGTTGCAGGCGAGACTCTAAGAAACTAATTGACCCTGTGTGAGCCACTTCATCATTTGTGTTATATTTTGTAACATGTGGGTCGCGCACTCAGGGGGTCCCGGTAACTATGACAGGTAGCATGCTAGCATGGTAAAATTTTCTGACTTTTACGGGCCAGCATATTATTCTGCAGGTAACAGAGTAATGCATTTATTAAACGTAACACAGGTTTCGGGTAATGAGGTATATCAGTTAGCTAAGTGACCAACTCACTGATTAACGATACTAATAAACTGACGAATTACCCAGCCGACTAACAAGTTCACTCAGACAGACTGACCAACTAATTAATCAGCCGTGCAACTTACGAAGAAGCAACCAAGTATCGAAATAAGTACCGGCCTACCTACATAATTGAGTTCCAGCTACCAGTCTAACTATCTGCCTACATATAGATGCGAACCTAAACTACTTAATATGCAGTACTGAATCTCACTAACGAGTGCGTAGCACTGCATTCGTTAGTCGCCATAACCCCCCATACTACCCCGTATGTATTCTCCATACTGAAATGGCCGTTAAATAATTTCCCTCCAAAATAAAATAAAAAAAGGCAAAGATGTCCCTGTAACAGGCCGTAGAGGCCCATATGGCTGTGAGACGTCGAGGCTCCCACATTTTCTCTAAACAATCGGCTCACAGATGACAGGTTGTCAGCCTTACGCTTTTACCGCCCTTTACCCCCCAGGAAGATTCATCGTACTCATTACTGTTAAGAGGCTGAGTCGACCCTAGTGCTATAGTGCGGCTGGAAGGATTAGGTCAATTGAAAAAGAAAGATCCAACTCATCGGGACTCGAATTCGCAACCTTGCCGCTTGTAGCATAGTGCCTGAACCAACTACGCCACCGCGTGCCCCCAGTATAATAATAATTAAATAAAAATCGAAGCTATCACGAAGAAGAGAGAGAAGTAAATTATGTGCATTTACAGTGATTGTGCCATTGTGTGGCGACAAAGAAGTGTATACACACCTACACACTGCCTGCAGTTAGCATTGTAATGTGATGGAAGGACCAGTATATAATATGAATACCAAGTACTGTTCCAAATATGTCAAAGTCCGAGAGGCTGGGTTGCCGTCATAGCCGGGCTGGACGCTGTGGGGAAGAGGAAACCTCTGACCCCTTGGTCGTCCAGCCCGTAGTCCGTCGCCATACCGACTGAGCTATCCCGGCTCTGTATGGATGTTAGTGAATTTTAAACGAAGTGAAAGGATTCGGCCTTGGCCTTATTTAAAGCGCTACCCCGGCATTTAGCTGTAGGTTCTTAGCCCATAGAACAGTCGGTATCAGGGATGACATTCGAACTGGGACTTCCCTCCACGAACAGAAGTGAGAAACATAACAGCATGGATGTACACGTGTACCAGCAGGAATGAGATGATTCATAATTCGGGCGGTATGTCCTGAATTATGGTCAGAGTTCCTGGCTACAGATCCAGAGGTTGATTCCCGGCGCTACCAGATTTTCTGAGAAGTAGTGCGTCTGGAACGGGGTCCACTCAGCCTCCTGAGGATAATTGAGGAGCTACTTGCATGGAAAAGTAGCGGTTCCGGTCTAGAAACCCGAAATTAACGGCCGTGGGGATCCGTTACGCTGACCACGCGTCAGCCTCTATCCGCTAAAGTTGGCATTAACTTCGCCGACAAGCGGCGGTCGCTCGGTCGGTATAGTTCGCTTGCGGACTACAGGCCACGGAGTTTTGTTTTTTGTTTGTTAGTAGTGTGTTAAGATGAAATGTGGAACTGGGCACATTCTGCGCTGTCCAGCTGGGTGTAACAGGGCTGCCAACAGAAAGTTATGTTAAGTTCTGCTGTCACGTCTTGCAGTTTCTGTAGTTCTAGCTGAGATATTAAAATTGAGGTGTCAGACTTGGGCACTGGCTCTGAGGTTTAATTGATTAAGAGCATGTTTGTCTGGTTGCAGCCACCCGGCCCAGCGAGGACCCGCGGGAGGGTCTGTTGCCCCTAGCAGCCGGGACTTGCAGGATGTCCCTCAGTCACGTGGCAACTCCCCGCGACCTCCGCCCTCGCCTTTTCACGACAGGTAAGTGACATCAACTGTAAGGACTAGTCTTTCATATGTTCTATTGCAGCCTTTCTCGCTAAAACCGTTTCTCTTCCTGCACCGTTTCCTTTCAGCGAAGCCTAGACTGCTGCTCCCGCTAGTTCCTCTCGCGGTTTTTTTATATCCTGAAGATGGAGGCGAAACGTCGGTTTACACAATATCTACACGGCGCCACATCCCAGAAGACGACATTCTTCATTGACGTACTGAAGTTATTAGGCTTAGGAGACGGACCATTGGTGGCTTCTTGTGAGCACGGTAATGAAACTTCGCAAAACTCGAAGAATTTCTTGTCCATCTGAGCGGCTAACAACATTTCATGGCGTTCTTTAGTTAGTTATTTTAATTTTTTTACTTCATCATAGCCAGATCCATAAATCAAAATGTATAGCTTGTATTTTAAGGAAAATAGTGTTGTACGCATTAGGGGCCTAAACACGAAATCGACCTTGACGTTACTGGTCGGACGGATTTCGTTATTGTTCGGTATTCAGCAGCAGACAGTGGTTTGGCAAGCTTCTGAGGTAACAGTTCAGTTCGAAGTATCCGTGTGCCCCTGTTTAGTTAACACAGGTGGACGCACTGCACCTTGAGGCCATCGGAGTGAAAGTATTACCTCATTACGAGGCTAGGAATTCCCGCCGGGCTCATGGAATTTGCAGTAAGGGCAAGTCAAACAGGTTGCAGTTTGCTGTTTAATTATATGTCAGCAGAGGAGATATTGCTTGCTTACTTATGGAGCTGAGCCCTTCTTTAGGAGAAGCCAAATCTGCAGTTATTCAAGAATTTCCCAGAATTTACCGTGTTCACAAGAGCCCTCCACTGGTCCCTATCCTGCGCCAGATCAATCCAATCCATACCATCCCTACCTATATCTCTAAGATATATTTTAATATTGTCCACCCACCTACGCCTTGGCCTTCCCAGTGGTCTTTTCCTTCTGGCTTTCCCATTAATATCCTATATGCATTCCTTTCTCCCATTCGTGCTACATGCCCTGTCCACCTCATCCTCCTTGACTTGATCATTCTAATTATACTTGGAGAAGAGTACAGAGCAGAGCAGATATACACGTACTTTCATAAAAAGTGCTTTACTCGTGACGTAGAATGTTCTGGCGGTATTACACCGGCGTTCGTTGAAGTGTTCCTTCACAGTCCCTGCTTGTAGCCTCAGTTCTCTTGGTCATCAGATGTTACTGCGTGTTTGGTTAACACTTCCAGCCAGATTGTCCCCTCTTTCAACCGCTTCGAATTATAATTTCTCTTTCACTGCCACAGCCTCATACTCAGTGGATATCGGGGGACCTGTTCCAAGGAGGTAAATATGTCTGCAGCGTCCTGGCTGTACGCCACGCCACGTGTACGCATGCGTGACACTGTGCTTAAGGATATGGAAAGAATCTAATGACTCACAGTTGAAGTCTCAGAGGTATGCGTCATGGCCATTTTAATGTAATACAGGCCTCTCCCAGTGAGAAACTGTGGTACGGCATTGTAGCCCGGAAGAACTCCCCGCTCAAGAAACCTTTTTTTTTATTTCTATTTGGAGACTAATTAAGTTGGCTTTCGACGTTAAAACGATTGGGGTGTGGGTGGCCTACCCTTGGTCAGATCGTCACTAGCTCCTGATATTACAAAGGGGCCTCCCTCGCTGCTCAACTCCACATCTTCCGAGGGCACCGGAAGTGGTCATTGCTGATCCGGAGGCGGATTCTTCTTCTTTTGGGTACAGCTGTCATCTTCAGAACAGTTCTCCCTCTCTCGACGTTTGTTTTGTTCGGGTTGCAGTGTGGCTTCCTTGTTCGNTGGGCACCGGAAGTGGTTATTGCTGATCCGGAGGCGGATTCTTCTTTTGGGTACAGCTGTCATCTTCAGAACAGTTTTCCTTCTCGACGTTTGTTTTGTTCGGGTTGCAGTGTGGCTTCCTTGTTCGGTTGTAGACCGTCTCTTATTTCCTTGTATGTTGATGCATAGAGGCACAGCATACCAGTAAACAGCGCCTGACCATCCATCCATATGTTTGCAGAGGATGTTCCTCTCTGTTTGGGCCCTGTCCGTCAGCTGTTTCCACATGGAGCCATTTCTATTAACTTTGAGCGAAGTATGAAACAACCTTCCCGTATTTGGACTAGAGAAGTTGAAATTCGAACTAAATCTGTTTCCTGCTTTGCGTCTGGATGGTCCACTATTAATATTTAATACATTTCATCGAAGAAGTAGGAATAGCGCAGTCGTTATAGCGGCAGGCTATGGGCTGGGCGACCGAGGGGTTGGAGTTTGAGTCACGGTAGGGTTAAGAATTTTCTCTTCTCCACGTCGTCCAGACAGGCTCTGGGGCCTGCCCTATCCAGTGGGCACCGGGGGATTTTCCCCTGGGGGGATAAAGCGGCCAGGGCGTGAAGCTGACCACTCATCTCTAGCTAGTGCCGAGTTCAAGAAAATGTACATCCATACACCTTCATGGCATAGTGCTTAATTAGTTAAGCACGGGGACAGCTTTACCTTTTTACCCTACCTTTCATCGACAGAAGAGCACAGCCCGCCACCGTGTTTCGTAGCGAGAGCCGTCTTTCGCAACACGCACACCATCTTGAGGTGTCTTCTATACGATTTGAATGAGTGGCACTTCTGAGTGGCTCTAAGCTATTCACACTAACTCTCACTGCTGTAATCTACTGATCTACACCCTCTGCATAGGCAGAGAGAACACCGCCTCCAACAGGTCCTCTCTTGTTGGCCTACTTTCCTTGTGTTTCCTATATCTCGTTCCCAAGCAACGGCTTAGTAAACAGGCTCCCTCTGCAACGAATGTACACTCAACAATATAAGAATTGTTGGTCTCTTCTTCTGTGCAGTCCGTAAATTATAAAGGAAAGTATACTTTTAATTGTTTCCGACGGCACCCGAAACCAAGATTGACTCTGCTGGCGAGACCAGTAGAAATTTACCCGATTGACCGAATGAACTATAGTTATTCCTAGAACTTCTTAATATTATTGGAGACGCAGGGTTGGAACCCGTGACATCTTGAATCCTAGGGTTGTACGCTAATCACTTGATCACCACCACTCATTAATTAAAAGTACAAAACTAGTGAAGGACTGTCACTGCAATCACTTGAGGACGGCTAGCCTATCAACCATCGAAACTTCGTGTTTGGCAAATATATATGAGACAATAGATATCAGCCATCAAAGCGAATGTTTTGTAAGTGAGATTTACCATTGTCATTACGCAATTCCGGGTGACCATAGCAACCAGTGAAGCATTGTGAGGAGAGAAGGAATCATAAATTCTGTACAGAACCTGTTCCATTAAAAAAATAATGCCAGACGAATGAACCTTAGATGCTGTGTGTAGCGCTGTAATGCAGAACATGCCCACACAGTGCAGAATGGCTCCCCTGAATGCAATCCGAATCCCATTTGAGTCCCTTTCACTGCTCACCATACCAAAACCTCATTAATTCCCCCACAGTCCGTTGTGTGGGAAGTACGAAAGAAAATACTCATCCGAATTGTCTTTTGTCTGTTGGACGCTTTAGTAGCGTCTTTTGTTGAAGTACTCCAATAGCTTCATGCGGAAATGGCTGAGATCCTTTGTCGAGTTTGCGGCTCTGCCAGTATTTTGTTTGTTTCCCTTCCATATAATTTCTGTATTTGTCGTACGTTCGGAGTAATTGTCCCAATTGTCATAGCTGACGTGGTTAGACTCCGTGTTCCTACCGCGGAGCGTCTGGTTCAATCCCAGGGGACTTATAGAAACTACTGATTACTATATGTACAGCCTGCTTTAATGGTGTGTATTTGTGTGTTTCACGTGGTTCTCACAGCGAACAGCGCTCGTCTCCATGAACAGCATTAACGGGTTGGTGTCTGTAGCGGAGACGTGATGTGGTTCCTGTAAGACACGAACTGAATTTCTGTGTCATGTAGAAGAAGTACTAACTTTGAAGGGTTTATAGATCTTAGGTATGAAACTTGGTCTCTGACGTTAAGGGAGAAACATAGACTGAGGGTTTGGAGAACAGGGTGTTGAGGAGAATATTTGGACCGAAGAGAGATGAAGTGACAGGAGGTTGGAGAAAACTGCATAATGAGGAGCTTCATAACGTGTACTCTTCTCCAAGTGTAACTAGAATGATCAAGTCAAGGAGGATGAGGTGGGCGGGTCATGTAGCACGAATTGCGGAGACGAGGAATGCATGTAGGATATTGGTGGGAAAGCCAGAAGGACAGAGACCACAGGGAAGACCAAGGCGTAGGTGGGTGGACAATATTAGAATGGATTTTAGAGAGACAGGATGGGATGGTATGGATTGGGCAGATCTGGCTCAGGATAGGGACCAGTGGAGGGCTCTTGTGAACACGGTGATGAACCTTCGGGTTCCATAAAATGCTGGGAAATTCTTGAGTAGCTGCAGAATTGGCGACTCCTCCAGAAGGACTCAGCTCCATAAGTAAGTACGTGACGGTATATTATTCATAAATCACAACCCTGAAAATGTTAAAAGAAATATTTCTTCCAACAAGTTATAATATACGAAGAATTGCATGAATCAGCGTATGTCTTGCAAGAAGATATTTGTATCAGCTGGATGGCCCGCTTTCTTTTCTAAAAACATACATACAGCTTTGTCTTATGAATTCATGCGAGATTTATGGCAGGGGAAGAAGCTTTTCTCCGTTTTTCTCTGGGGTTTCCCTGATTATCGTCACTCAATTGCTCCACGATCATTTATCGACCCCCTGAGTACCAGTGTGGGTTCCACAAGCGACACTTTTCATTGGTCCCCTTCTTCTTCGCGTGGCCATTTCAGACGATATGACAAAATGGCGGCCATGATATACAGTGTCTACAGTTGCAGCTCCCTCACTCAGTAGTGCACTACATCATGGCGATGCACTGTTCTTGCATGGCAGACCTACACATGCGCGCTTGAAATTGGCTACGTGAGATTTCGAGAGTGTCGCTTCTGGCCCAGCGGTGTTCCGTGCGGGGGTAAGGGGGGGGGGTGTTAAAACTGTAACCATTTTACACATTATCCTATTGTTATCGGTGCTTGGCTTGATCAGAGAACAAATACCTCGGTTCTTTAACTAAAATTGATATAGAAGTCATCGTATTTAACAAACACAAATATTCTGTTCTGTAGAGGTCGGGGATATAATGCCGTGTAGTCCGTTGAAAGTCAGCCGACGTTTCGGAGGAAAATGTCGCCTCTATTTTCAGGATCGAAGAATAAACCAAGAACGAAACAAATGCACCATGCTGTCTGCAAATAATAGCATTGAGGGAACAAAAGAAGAATAAGAAGAAAAAATTGGTGTGGGCACTCCAGATTCCATTTGCCATCCACCTGTTACCGTATCTCCTGGAATATAAGTAGCACATTTTTCACATTTTTAAATTTCTAAAATCGAGATGCATCTCATATTTGACGGTATCTATCGACGTCCAAAAATTATCTTGCATGACTAAAGCTTAAGGAAGGTCTTCATATCCATAACACTACTCACGTGCTATCTCAACGGGATACTTCATAAAACCCTTCCATCTGTCTTTATGTCTATACATGTATCCACCTATCGCTGCTAGGCAACGACTAGGTAAAAACATTACAACGGCAACGAATACACACGCAACAGAAGACTCGTTACATGCGCGCGTCGTTTTTCTGCGGGAGTCATGTCGTATCAGAGGACAGTAGGCGATTAATTCTTCCCAGAACCTACATTTTTGTCCCGTCTAGGAGCCTTAACTCCCAGTTATAACATTGCGAGTATGGGAAATAGCAACTTGCATTACGAAATTTCGCTTTAAGAACTCTCTTCAGGGCCGCAGCTGTTCGTAAGAGCGGAGACTGCTTGTGCAATGTATGTACTGGTTGGAACGTGTGTATCCAGTAATAGGCGCTCTTTACAGTGTTTGCATTACACTGAGTCCCATTTTTTGTGTGCAAAACGATTCGTTATGTCGTCTTGCAGATAAGTTCCTAATCTGTCCACTGTGTTGTAAGCTGGTTATTTAACGAAGCCATCTTTATGGATCTTTATAGATCCGATAACAGGATTAATAAATAATGGAGGAGCCGGTGGAATGCATGTGACCTGACTGTGTTACTCTTCTGTTATTTCATGCAAGATCTGGCAACACTGCCCTGCGTCATAAGCGGAAGTTTAACTGTTCCACGAAATGAGTTTTTCTTTTTCATACATTTTTTTGTGCCCCCGTTGAAGTCGTTATTCTTTCTGCTTCTGAAATTAATGAAGTTGTCAGCGTCTTGTCCACTTAGCAGAGATTCACTTGCCTTTTCGAACGTCGCGACGTACCGCTGAATACAAATGAAGGCAGGAAAATTAAATTTTTATAATATTGGACAAGAGTGTAAGGCGGTGGGAGGCAAAAGGCCACCGGTCACTTCTGTTTTTCTTGTGTCTTCTTCCCTTAATGAAATACGCCATGGTTTTACAAAATGTGGGTCGCGACCCACTGTGATGGTGTCACCGAATTTTAGAAAATTATTTACGACGTAGCGCTATCCACGCACAGTTCTTAGTCAGTAAGATGTAATGTAGATGCTGTAGGATCATGAAACTGTCCGAAGAAATCGCTTGATTTTTATGAAATCGTGTGACGCAGTTGCTTTGCTTTCATGAAACGGTACGATTCGATTGCTTTGTTTCCACGATGAAATGCGAATCAGTTTCTTGGTTTATTATAAACATGTGTGGTACAGTTGCTTGCTTTTCACGAATACGTGTGGTTTAGTTGCTTGGTTTTCATGCAGCTGAAACAGTTGTATAGTTTCTAGGATGGAAATGCCAATCGCTTGAGTTTCACGAATACGTGTGGTTTAGTTGCTTGGTTTTCATGCAACTGAAACAGTTGTATAGTTTCTAGGATGAAAATGCCAGTCACTTGATTTTCACGAATATGAGTGGTTTAGTTGCTTTGTTTTCACAAATACGTGTGGTTTAGTTGCGTGGTTTTCACGAATACGTGTGGTTTAGTTGCTTGGTTTTCACGAAACTGAAACAATTGTATAGTTTCTAGGATGAAAATGCCAGTCGCTTGATTTTCACGAATATGAGTGGTTTAGTTGCTTGGTTTTCACGAATACGTGTGGTTTAGTTGCTTGGTTTTCATGCTTGTTTACAACTGAAACAGTTGTATAGTTTCTAAGATGGAAATGCCAGTCATTTGCTTGACTTTCACAAATATGAGTGATTTAGTTGCTTGACTTTCACGAATATGAGTGGTTTAGTTGCTTGGTTTTCATGAAACTGAAACAGTTGTATAGTTTCTAGGATGAAAATGCCAGTTGCTTGATTTTCACGAATATGAGTGGTTTCGTTGCTTGGTTTTCATGAAACTGAAACAGTTGTATGATTTTCGGGATGAAAATGTCAGTCATATGCTTGATTTTCATAAAACTGTGCACGGACTTGATATCACTTGAAGACTCTCGTGTATGTTTAATTCCGTATATCAGCTTCTGCAAGAATAAGGGCAGTGCTAACGTGTGAGGTGGTAAAAATACGTGCTGTCCATTATAGGATCATGAAGTGATACGTAAATAGTTAATTTTGTGCCTTACTGAGCCACTTGCATAAGGTGAACGTATATAATGAGAAATTAACTGTTCGCTTCTGTGTTACATTTCGGAAACAGACTTGCCGATTTCCTTAAAATTTGGCATTAGAGTCTACCCTAAAATTTGTAATATCTGATATTATGTAAATAATGTACGCTGGTAGAGAAACGGCCGAGATTTCAGCATGTGCTACCACGACTGTCGTCTTTGCTTCTGGGCGTGATCACAAACAAGATTAACTACTCAGCTGGGATTATGTAATCCAGTATTGCGAGATTTTCAACGGTCGAAAGTGTTGCCGCGTTCCTGTAACTAATGTTTGCTGCTTGCTTGCAGTGTGGTTTGTCAGAGAGGGCTCTGACAAAATTAACGACGTTTAGGATTTGAAGTTTTCACCGCCGTGACTATGAACAATGCCGTCTTCTGGGATGCGGCACCATTTAGACTTCTTTTTTTCCCCCACGAGGAATCCAGACATTAGTGAAGCGCTGGAGGGCATGCATTAAGTTCCACTGGGACAATACTGATAAATAACAATGCTGTGTAGAATCTCTTTGCAATAAATTACCTCGTAAAAGAAAAATTGAGAAGAAAGCAGTCTTCTGGGATGTGGCGCGCGTGTAGATATTGTGTTAACCGACGTTTAGGCCGCACCATAGCTCAAGCGGTTAGTCGTTGACTTCCCACCGCGGCGACCCGAGTTCGATCACGGGTCTGGTCAAGTGGGATTTGTGGTGGACAAAGTGGCGCTGGGGCGGGTTTTCTCCTGTACTTCGGTTTCCCCTGCCAATCTTCATTCCACCAAATTCTCCATCATCATAATCATCCGGGGCAGGCTACAATAGGCCAATCAGTGGCCGCCGTGCCGAGTTGACCCGGTTGGACTCCACCCCCCACTAAGCGAATTTAATTTTTTTAACCGACGTTTCGGAGAAAGGTATCTCCTCCGTCTTAAGGGTAGAAGAAAAAAGAAGAAAATCCGCAAGCGAAGAACCAGCGTGAGCAGGTGCTAATAGACTAAAGTTGATTCCTCCGAAACTTCGGTTCACACAATATCTACACTGCGCCACATCCCAGAAGACTGTTTTCTTCATAGTCACCGCCGTGAAACCCTCAGATCCTACAATGAAAAAGTGAGGTTTTCTCTTGACCGATCGTCGTAAATCTGACTGACTTACCGAGGCAGTCTTTTGAGTAATCCTTGAGAACTCCGCTATCCCCATTCTTGGGGGTCGCGATCCACATTCTGAAGAACTGTTGCGCATTATTGTAGAAGAAGATAGTTGCAGTGGAGGGGGAGGGCCTTGGCGGTGTTTATAGTACACAATTCCTGTCAGAGATGGCGCTTGCTGTGCATTTGTATCACTAACTCACACCAGTTCTGATGTGCGGGACGAGCGGCGATTGCTCGAACCCACTCCTTCATTTAAGAATCGATTTTTGTACTTCATGTGATGTGTTTACGTATTTAGACGAGTAGATTAACGTAACGGCAACATTTGAGGTTTATATTCGGGAGGCATTCGAGTCGAATCTCGGTCGAAATACAAGCTGTCTTGTTTTCCTGCACTTCCCTCAGTTTCTCGAAGGAAAAGCCAGGATATCGGCATTTCGATACGCCGCGACCACTTCACTGCAAAACCTATTGAAGCCATCGTTTATCAGTCGTACTATTTGACGCTATGTAGTGTAGATACTAACCCCGTGGCTTGTACTCCGCAAGCGAACTATACCGACCGAGCGACTGCCGGTTGTCGGCGAAGTTAATGTCAACTTTAGCGGATAAAGGGTGTCGCGTGGTCAGTGAAACGGATCCCCACGGCCGTTAATCTCTGGTTTCTAGACCGGAGCCGCTACTTTTCCATTCAAGTAGCTCCTCAGTTATCATCACGAGGCTGAGTGAACCCCGTTCCAGACTCGCTAATTCTCAGAATCGAACCCGGGATCTCTGGATCTGTAGGCAGGAACTCTGACCACTAGACCACAGAGGCGGTCGATTATGAAGTGATTGAGAACATTATTTATAATTGATTGTCCGCACTTTAAAATTTTATATGTCGATATTAATTCAACTTTATGATAAATCTGTAACATCGTATTTCATTGTCTTGGACATGTAATACGGCGTTTATGTGGACATTTCTGGATTCTGGCAACGCCAAGAAGTCTGGAGTTCTGACACGAGCGGCCATTAATTTTAGTTCGGGTATAGAAAACCAGACACGCCTACAAAAGTCTGTGAAAGAACCAGGTCAAAAACTCGGTATGTTTGCCTGCGAATGAGAACTGCGCAGGCGCCATTATTGCCTCGTTCAGATTCCCCAATGAGAGATGGAATGACATGTGTCAGGTTCGCAGCGGGGAGAACTGAAATTTTGAATTTCCCACGTGCGAGTGTGCAAGCCATCTCCGAGCTCGACATGCCGAACTGTACGGATGTGACCCCCTGCACGCTCCGAATTCTGGTGCACAAATATAAATTCAGTGAAGTGGATTGTTAATTCAAGTATAAAACTGTATTTTTTTTATCTCCTCTCACTCCCACTTTGGAGCACAGGGCTGATTTCTCAGTTTCATGATTATTTTACAGACGGTATGACTCCGTGGAAGGGTGATCAGCTCGTCGCAAGGCCTCTTCCTAAACAAACGTCAACACAGACACAGAATAAACGCATACACACACACCAAATATCCATGCCTTGTGAGGGATTCGAACCCACGATCCCGGCTTTCGAGCGAGGAAAGACAGTACATGCCTTAGACCGCTTAGCTACCGTGACCGGCGTAAGTAATTTACCTACGAGTGTGGCGGATGTTCATTATACAAAGGAAGAACGGCATAAGTGAGATAACTTCAGGGTGACTCAGCTTCTTCTTGTTTGGCGAATTCCGGCATCCTTACCCAACCCAGCTTGTTTACGTACCTACACGCTTACCTGCCTCCGTTACTTTGTTCTGTGAGCACAACTGGCAGTGGCGCCCAGCCTAAATACGTAATTACATATCAGAACGGAGGAACAGGTGTAATAGTGATAGCGCCTTTCTGACCGAGCCGATAACATCAAAACAGGTGGGAAGAGAACGGTATCACAGTGCCCCATGGGCCTTCATGACTTGCTCCGAATTAACTAAGCACGGCGACAACTTTTTTTTTCCTTGGCACTACAGCCCCAGTGGGCCTAGGCCTACCTCCATGAACTTCTTCGTTCACTTTGGTTTTTGTAGATCTTACACGTTCGGTAGGGCTCCTTGGGCGGGTGATCAGCTCGTCGCAAGGCTTCTAACTGTACACAAACACAGAAAAACGCACAACATCCATGCCCTGAGCGGGATTCTAATGCACGATCCTGGCATCCGAGCGATCGAAGACAGTACATGCTTTAGACCGCTCGGCGACAACTTTACCGTTTATATTTATCATTAATGGAAGCTTTGGAGAATTCACGTACCTCTCAGTCTGATCACTGGGGCCCGTCCGACAGGTTGAGTAACGTTGGCCCAAGGTTCCACTGCAGCCGCGTACATGCGCTGTTGTACAAAGTTTAATTACAATTTATGATACAAAGATGCGATCGTAAACCTGCGTTTAAATTCCATTAACTCGACAATAGTAGCAACAACAGAAATCGTGGCTTCTATTTCCGAAAGGAAACAGTGATTCTTAGTCTCTCTAAAGGACCCCTCTGTTTTCACGTTAAATGCAAGATTCCAGACACGTGTTCCCGTCTTGTTGTAACCGTCGGTCGCCTGGGATTCAGCTGCAGGACGAGTCTTCAGCAAGAACCATCAGGTCCTTCCCCACGGGGGTTGCCTATACAACATCCTGTGTGGTGAAACGGTGGTTATGGATCACGGCATGGAGCTGAGGTCTACTTGAGACGCCGCCAGTCGCTCAGCTACTCAAGAATTTCCCAATATTTTATGGAATCCCGAAGTTGTGTTCCGTGTTCACAAGAGCACGCCACCCGTCCTTATCCTCAGCCAGATTAATCCAGCCAATATCACCCCATCCTGGGGCAAGGGGTAGCGTAGTTAGTTGAGGCACTATGCTACAAGTCGGAAGGTCGCGGGGTCGAATCTCGATGAGGTGGATTTTTTCAATTGACGTAATCCTTCCAGCCACACTGTGGCCCTGGGGTCGACTCAGCCTCTAACAGAAATGAGTACCAGTAATTTTCCTGGGATGGAATGGGCGGCCGACGCGTAAGGCTGACAACCTCACCACCATCTGTGAGCCGATTATCTAGAAAATGTGGGAGCCTTAACATCTCACAACCCTATGGGCCTCCACGGCCTGTTACAGGGATACCTTTACTTTTTTTTTACCGTATCACCCCATTCTATTTTACTAAGATCAATTTTAATATTATCCTAGCACCCACGTCTACACCACCCTAGTGATTTCTTCTGACCTTCCAATCAAAACCCAATATGAATTCCTCTTTTCCCCATGCGTGTTACGTGCGAACCCAGTGTCGCCCCTCATGGCTTGATTATTATATTCAGCGAAGAATTCGAGTTATGAAGCTCCTCATTACGCGGTTTTCGGTTCAAATACTTTGGTCAGCACGCTGGTCTCAAACACCCGCAGACTGTGTTCCCTAAGCTTCGCGCTAACTTCCACCTAACCATCTCACGAGGTCATTCAAAGCTTCCATCAACAGGTTATAACCGAAGCCACACGGTGGCTGGACAAACTAAGCGAGATACGAAGGGCGCCCATGTTAGGACGGGGACCATAATTGTTGAGGTTACTCTGCTTGAGTGATGCATAGCTACAATCTTCAGTCAAATTTAACCTCTGTTCACTCATAACGGATTGCTTATGGCTGCGCCTATTTTATGCAAGTGTATGTGCCACTTTCATGTGCAGTTTTGTGTCTGCGGACACAAGGCGCTGTACTACCATGTGGAGTGAGTTGCGTGAGGTTGTTTAGGAACAGAACGGAAACAAAATCTTGAGTACACTGGAACAGATCTGGCTTTCCTGGTCATTCACGTGTAGGAATCCTACTGCATTCTTGTTCTCCCCTTTCGTGCTACATGTCCTGACCATCTCACCCTCCTTGACTTGATCATTCTTATTGTGCTTAGGGAAGAGTAAAAGTCATGAAGCTCCTAATTATGCAGTTTTCTCCAATCTCCTGTCACTTCATCCCTCTTCGGAACAAATATTCTCCTCAGCACCCTGTTCTCAAACACCCTCAGTCTATGTCATTTATTCACTCGTGGAGCTGAGCCCTTCTTGAGAAGCCGCCAATTGTATAGCTACTCAAGGGTTTCCCAGCATTTTATGGAACCCGAAGGTTCATTACCGTGTTCACAAGAGCCCTCCACTGGTCCCTATTCTGAGCCCAGATCAGTGTAATCCATGCCATCCCATCCTGTCTCTCTAAGATCCATTTTAATATTTTCCACCCACCTACGTCTTCGTCTTCCCAGTGGTCTCTTTCCTTCTGGCTTTACCACCAATATCCTATACGCGTTCCTCTTCTCCTCTATTCGTGTTACATGCCCTGTCCACCTCATCCTCCTTGACTTAATCATTCTAATTACACTTGGAGAAGAGCACAAGTTATGAAGCTCCTCATTATGCAGTTTCCTCCTGCCTCCTGTCACTTAATCTGTCTTCGGTCCATATATTCTCCTCAGCACACTGTTCATCCCTTAATGTCAGAGACCAAGTTTCACACCCATACGGAATCATAAGAAAAATTATAGTTTTGTATATCACACTACACAGTCGAATAGTAGGGCGATTAGTGAATGGTCAGTGAATTGGAAAGGACATTGAAGGAAGCAGTCATTGACTAACGTGAGGCACTACCCCGAAATTTGTATGGAGATACTGAGGAAAACCACGGAAGTCCTCAGTGAGGAGAGCCCGAGTTCAGGATATTTGTATGGCGAATCTAGTGTTTGCGGAAACTTATTGACGTGTGTCTGTGTTGCTCGTAGTGGCGTGTGTGAAACGTACGTGTGTCCGATGTGCAAATTAGTTGGCGGTTTCATGCGTCGCGGGGTGGCGCGAACGCCTGCCGCTGATGGCGCCTCTCGCGAAGTCTAACCCCTGCTACAATCCCCGCCTTACTCTCCCGGAACCCGGTCCTACCGC
The DNA here is from genome assembly GCF_002891405.2 of Cryptotermes secundus. NCBI lineage: Eukaryota > Metazoa > Arthropoda > Insecta > Blattodea > Kalotermitidae > Cryptotermes > Cryptotermes secundus. Next base: position 794,986 of record NW_019738880.1, read on the forward strand.
CATCCCGCTGCCAGTAGTGGTCGATCTTCCGGGTCGAACGGTTGCCTGCATACGGCAGCCTGGGTCGAAGCCGTGACTTCTCATAATCTTTCCAACAGACTCCTCTACAATACTCGTACCCCAGTGACGCCTGTTTTCCGTTCATTCTGATTCTTACAGACCTGAAGTTCTGCTTATGATTTATACTAATTTTAATGGCCAATAGAGAGTTCTGTTAGCTTATTGACGTTATGCTGAGAGTGTTAGATGTGAATTTTGAATATTATGTGATGTGGGGTGAGGACAGAATTCGCCATGTTCACGTGCTTGTGGCAGTGCTGGTCATGGTACGTACATCCCGCTATTAGCATGCCTGTTTCTCTCGCAGGAACCTCCGGCTTATTACTGATTTCGTATTCTAGTGATCTGAAGCATTTGGATTCTCTGTAGAGACCTTTTTTTTTTCCCCCCCAAATACTGTATAATTATTGCATCCCCAATCTCCCAATTATCCTGCTCTTATAAGCTTTCTTATTGGTTTCAGTTTTCCAGTTAGAACAAAATGTTCAGATTAGTGTGGGGCGGATTCGTTTTGGAATCTGTCTTCACTACATCACGCACTGTTCGGTGTGGAAAGTACGGTTCTCACAGAGGCGACTGTGAAGAGTACGATGCCATGTAGTTTCATAGTAGTCCACCAGTGCTTCGGATGAACGTACGGCCTCCATCTTCAGGGCCAAGAGTAAGCCAAGCGGGCTCTGTTCTTCTTGCTTGTCTTACTCTTCGAACTTGAAGATGGATACAGTAGGTTCTTCGGAAACGTCGATGTATTTCTGCTAGACGACAGAATAGAATCTCAGAATAGAGAGAGAGAGAGAGGGGTATGTCGGTAAAATTTCGGTTACCATGGCGCCAACTATGAAGAATGTAGTTTTCTGGGATATGGCGCCGTGCAGGCTGGGAGATAGTTTGAAGGTGGGGACAAGGCACTGCTCTCTTCTGAAACATCGGTATATGTCTACCAGACTGCACGGCTACACATCTCAGAGGACAGCAATCCTAAGATGTCAGTTTGTTTATGCATGCGATTTAGGTGAGACGAGTACAAGTTTTGAAACCCGAAAAGAGACGTCGGTTTGAAATGTGGGGCAGTGCCCCCCGCGTAGACACGGCGTGTCGCTGTTGGGTTCTCTGAACACATCAGACTGGATTAGCGACTACAGCAGGGGCGAAGCAAGCTTACAGCAGCATGATCTAAGCTGTTGCACCTTTCCCGTCCTCCTTTGCTTTGCTCAAAATGAAATTTAATTTCTGTTAATATTTTGTTTATGTCACGACCGACCGTTGACTGTCGTCTAAACACGAGAGAAGGTAAAGTTGTCCCGGTACTTAATTAATTAAGCACTACGCCATGAAGGCGTGTGGGGGAGTGGAGGTATAGCTCAACCGTTCTTGATCTCGGCACTAGATGGAGTTGAGTGGTCAGCTTCAGGCTTCGGCCACTTTACACCTGGTACCCACTGTATTGGGAGGCTGAGCGGGCCCCAGAGCCGGTCCGGGCGCTGTGGAGAACGTAAAAATTTCTACCCGTACCGGGACTAGAACTGTGGTCGTCCAGCTCGTAGTCGAACGCTGTCTCGTCTCCTCTGACACGTTACGCAACAGTGTAAATGAGACTTTTCAGATACTGACGACACCAACGGTGGTTTTCGGAGTGTCTGGAAATTCGGCGTTATGAATTGTGACGAAGTTTTGAGAATGAGAAGGGGACTGGCGGCTTGGGCTGATCCCGATAATGCGGTGACAACTGTCATTATAAAAAATGACGACAGACTGTATGCCAATGAGCCTGCAGGCTTTGAAGCATTACCTTCAAGGGCCCATCGGTGATGCGGGTTACGTCATTTGGTATCGTGACGCATATATCCATTGCTGGGCAACGACTCGATAAACAAGCCCGCAACAAATACGCAACCAACAATAGAGTAGACCCATTGCTAGGTAACGCCCGCAATACACGCGCGCGGCAATAAGGCAGATGTTGCCAGAGTGTTCTCTATGTCGATTTGCATATACCCAGTGATGAACGACTCAGTGAGCACGTTACAGCTAATACGCAACAATAGAGGACATCCATTGCTGGGAATCGGATGTGTTTTCTGTGCTGTTTTCCGGCCCGAGGCTATTTAACGAGAAACCAAAGATAAATGGCAGTTCAAAGACAGACGTGTCCTCTCGTCAGAGAGGGCACCCCACATAACAAGACCGTAAGTGTCAAATGACTGACTGACTCACCGTAATTCGCAATGTGACTTGACTTTGACTTGACACTTCAGTTGGAAGTCAGAATTGTTCCAGCGGAGTGTCCAGTCGGAAGAAGATGACAGTGTGTCAGATAATGATTTGTGAACTGTTGTGTTATTAGTCACGCAAACCACAGATACGTGGCAATATCGTTATGAGATCAGGGGATTTGGTTCCAGTTGCAGCGTTTCTGGCTTGTATTCGGGAGATGCTCGCTTAAAATCTTGGCCAGGACACTAACTGACTGAACTTTCTCGTGGTTTTCCTCACTGTCTCCAGGCATAATGCCTTACTACCACGACCGCTTCCTTTTTCACACGTCTTCCAATTCATTATTCATTAATCATCCGTTATTGGACTCTGTATAAAGTGAGTTACTGCCAGCGTTGTTAACTAAGCTGCAAATAGGAGCCCTTAATTAAGAATTGTAATTAGTCCTACCGTCACTGTAGCTTGGCGTGTGTAGCATTACTCCTCTAATATGGGCCAGATGTAAATTTCAGTTGCTATGCAACGGGAGTTACTTTTGCAGCAGGTGCATCGTTACCAGTGAAACGCAGAAAATCACAAAGATCGTGTATAGAATATTCTTCTCTATGAACTCCAAAGTGGTACACACTTTTCTAGAGTTAGGCCCCATCCTAAAGGGCAGGAACTGAACCCGTCCCTTATTTTAAGGCGTATTTTTAAGAGCCCGGTATGGCTTCGGTCTGGAGGAGCGAGGAAATGGGTTTAGGGCCAAAAGATTGCTCCATAGCGTTCCGGATGGGTACAGGTGGCTCCTCCAGGCCGGGGCGTGAAGCTGACCACTCACCTGCACCTAGTGTTGATGTTAAAAATGGTGGAGCTATACCTTCACTCCCTTATACGTTTTCATGATTAATTAAGTACAAGGACAATTTTTATCTCAGAAGATAAATTGTATCGATTACCTGGTGAACTTTAAATGGAACTTGATGACTCAGCCGATATAGCAACGGTCTAAATGCCGGACGGCAAGGGTTCAATTCCTAGCAGCGGAAAGAAATTTGTCTGTGTTCCACAGTGTTCAGACCGACTCCGGGGCCCACCCAGCCTCGTATCCGATGGATACGGTGGTAAAACGGTCGTGGCGTGAAGCTAGCCGCTCACCTCCGTCTAACGCCAAGGCCAAGAATTGTGGAACTGTACCTCCACGCCCCCATATTTGTTCGTGGCATAGTGGTTAATTAAGCACAGAGGTGACTGCTTGATGTATGCGCAGAATTGTAGCCGATATGCGTACGTCGGTGTTCTGATTGAGCCGCAGATGGGCGTCTGTCCACAACGAAGCTGAAGGGACAGATGTTGCTGCTGTGTTCACGGCACTCCCGTTGCTTCGACCCCACGCATTACACTCTCTTCACGCCAACCTATCCAGGAGAACATTGGAAAGGCTCAAGTTCAAATCCCCTTCAACTGCCCGCCTTTCTCATATGTAGGTAGGGTAGGTCATAATCGGCAGTAATCAGAAGTCGGGATGGGTTGTGTTTGTAGATGGAATTGAGTTGTTTCCGCCAAGGTAGGACCAAGATTTAATTAAATGTGTATGCCGGGCGCCAGCAGCTGTTTCTGGGTGGAAATAAACTGCGAATTCAGAGGGATTCTTCCTTCTTAACAGACGTGGTTTGAGCTGACCTATATCAGGAAGATAGGGACTCGTCTAGGGTCGTGTTGACAGGCCGTGACTCTGGCGGCCACGAGTCCCTCGACGCCGCTAAACTTAAGGTAAAGGTAAAGCTATCCCTGTAACTGGCCGTGAAGGCCCATAGGGTTGAGAGACATTGAGGCTCCCACATTTTTTCTAAGACAGTCGGCTCACAGATGGCGGTGAGGTTGTCAACCTTACGCGCCGGCCGCCCTTTACCCCTCAGGAAGATTCCTGGTACTCATTAGAGGCTGAGTCGACCCCAGGGCCATAGTGCTGCTGGAAGGATTAGGTAAATTGAAAAAAAATCCACCTAATCGGTACTCGAACCCGCGACCTTCCAGCTTGTAGCATAGTGCGCCAACCAACTACGCTACCGCGTGTACCCGAACAATACACTTACGGACAACAAATGTTGAAATACGCTGATGAAGAATTATTAACGCTGTCGAAAGTAGTGAGTAACACCTCCATTGGTTTCTGTATCGGTTTGACGCTGTTTTAATACAAGCCACAGAAACCAGCAGCCCGTAGCCATTATCGAATCAGGACTGAGATGTGAAGTGGCTTCAGCTATATCGTCATCACCAGATTCCCTTTGATCGCAGTTCACGAAGAAGGGGAGGAGCGGAAGAAACAGAGGAGAGAGGAAATATTAAAATGGCTCTTGAGTCCCGTAACGGGCGCCCCTTTCATTGCTCACGTAAACTTAACACAAAGTTTGAAGGAAGTTTTTATAAGTTCCCACCTTAGTAACCAAGTCAAGGAGGATGAGGTGGGCAGGGCATATAGCACGAATGGTGGAAAGAGGAATGCATGTAAGATATTTGTGGGAAAGCCAGAAGGAAAGAGACCAGTGGGAAGACCAAGGCGTAGGTGGGTGGACAATATTAAAATGGACCTTACAGAGATGGGATGAGATGGATTGGATTGATCTGGCTCAGGATAGGGACCAGTGGAGGGCTCTTGCGAACACGGTAATGCACCTTCGGGTTCCATAAAATGCTGGGAAATTCTTGAGTAGCTGCAGATTTGGCGACTCCCCAACTAGGGATCGGCTCCATAAGTAATTTCCTACCTTAGTAACCTTTTGGAAAGAAGTCGCTGTTGAAGTAACAAGATTAGCAATGAACCTGGAACTTAGTTTGGGATAGAATTGTCGGGCAGTTCCAGGCGTCGATCTGTCTTTCATAGTTTTTCATGCAGCACCTTCACCGTCAGTCCTATATGCATTTAGACACTTCTGCATGCAGGAGGAGACTTATTGAAGAAATTAATGTGAAAATAAGGTTCTTATTAGTTACCTCGTTCACAGTTAGGGCCATTCCTGCAGTCCGTTTTGTAGACATGACAGCCGTGAAGCAAGTTCACGCGCTCCTTTGATCGGCCCGGCTTCACGGGACAATCGGCCCGATGTTTCACTTGAGCCCGCCTTCGCAAGAAGAGCCACTCTATAAGAATTTCTTTATTTCGTTCTCATTCATTCACTTATGGGGGGCACGCGGTAGCGTAGTTGATTGAGGCACTATGCTACAAGCCGGAAGGTCGCGGGTTCAATTCCCGATGAGGTCATTGGAATTTTTTCAATTGACCTAATCCTTCCAGCTGCACTAAGCCCTGGTGTCGACTTAGCCTCTAACAGAAATGAGTAACAGGAATTAAATAATTTTCCTGGGGAGTAAAAGCGCGGCCGGCGCGTAAGGCTGACAACCTTACCGCCATCTTTGAGCCGATTGTCTAGACAATGTGGGACCCTCATACGTCTCGCAACCCTATGGGCCTTCACCGCCTGGTACAGGGATAGCTTTACTTTACTTTTTTACTTTACTTCATTCATTTATTTGATGAGCCTGGATAGCTCAGTTCGTGTAACGACGGAGTACAGGCTGGACGGCCGGGGTTCGATTTTTCTTTACTAACGTTGGTAAGGAATAAAGGGGAATATAATGACCTTCAGCTGCAAGGAACCATTGGAGCCACCGTTGCTGAAAATCTCCCGTGAGATGTGCGGCCTTTTTTGTTGCATCTTTTCTGTCACTTTTTATGTCAACTTAAGTCACATCTTTGCGATTCATTGTTTTCGAACTACGATGGAATTCGATGTTATTTAATTTAGCAGTTGAAAATTTTGTTGAATAAATAAATAAATAAATAAATAAATGCATATATGAAAATCCCTCGTTGCTCACTTTTGCAAAATGATCTAGGTCCACTTTTATAGTTTTAGTGGTAAAGGTTTTCAACCTTATTGCATTTTGCTTCGCTTGCGGTATATCTCATATTTCACATTATGATTTTATAGAACTTGCAAACCAACAAAACTACTCACTGGACAACACGCCAACAGAAATTAAGTCTTTTGCCACTAAGACAGCAAAAGTGTATTATGGAAGTTGTAGCCGTCCGCCGACGTGCAGCTGCCACGATTGTCGCTCGAGCTTGAGTTCTTAATCACAGGATACGGGTGCTTGGGATATGGGAGTGGAACACACTTCGGGGTTCATGAATCCGGGGGCTCCAGAACACACCTTGGATTGCAGTTTTAATTTAAAGTTTCATTAATGATCAATATTTACATTATTCTCCAAGCTAGCCGCTCCGTCCGCCGACTCGCTACCACTACGGTAAAACACTTCTCTGTTCTGTCTATCTTTCAATAACTGTCCTCCTCCGTTCCCTATAACCGACTGCCCTCTTTTTACCAGTCCCCCAGTGGGCATAAAAAACAAGAAAATGAAAAGAGAAAGCCAAGGGTCGAGCCTGGCATCTGTCCTACATTCGTAGTAAGCCCTTAAACTTTTGTAGGTCTTCAAGGCACACGAGCAGGGAACCCAAGACCCTCCTGACCCGTCTCGCACAAGGTCAGTTCATGGGTTTACGACACCAGGAGCAACCAGGCGACGTTAGGTACAATAGTGACACCCCAAGCCTAAGGAGGACAATAGCTGAATTACAACTAGACGGGTCCTGGGATGGTATCTCGCCGGAGGAGCGTCTCTCATGGTGTTAAACAATGCATAAGTTCATACCGTTAAATAATTTTGGCGAGGGACGTACGGTTACAAAGTCTAACCTCCACACAGTCCCATGTACGCAACAAAAGCAATTGCCATGTTCACAACTCAACTTACGTATGAATATTTTGACGTACATAATTCAGTGAAGAAGACAAAGTTGTAAATGTCTTGACGGAGCAGTTAACTAAATTTGAAGAGTACGTCTTCTGAGATGTGACGCCAGCCTTAAAGTAAAAAAAAAAAAGTAAAGCCATCCCTGTAACAGGCCGTGAAGGCCCATAGGGTTGTGAGACGTTGAGGGTCCCACATTAACTAGACAATCGGCTCAAAGATGGCGGTAAGATTGTCAACCTTACGCGCCGGCCGCGCTTTACTCCCCAGGAAAAGTATTTAATTAATTCCAGGTACTCATTTCTGTTAAAGGCTGAGTCGACTCCAGGGCCATAGTGCGGCTGGAAGGGTTAGGTCAACTGAAAAAAAATCCAATGACCTCATCGGGACTTGAGTAGAAGTTTATCGAAAGTTTTCTCAAACGACATGACGTCTTTTCGCAGAACGAATTACTTTTCATAGTCACCGCCGCTAGAACTTCAGATACGACACAGTTTAATGTTTTTTTATTACTTATTAAGCTCTGAGTTTTTTAATAACTGTTAATTAAAAGCGGTATTTTGTTTGCAGGTTGGATCCACCGGTGACAAGTCCCCTAACCAGCCCTGTTATTACCATGGAAACCAAGAAGGTAAGTCAGCACCTTTCATTTTTAATAACATTCTATGTGGTCACAGTTAATGGTTACAGGTCCAGAGGTCCTGGGTTCGATTCTCGGCGCTACCAGATTTTCTGAGAAGTAGTGGGTCTGGATCGGGGTCCACTCATCCTCGTGAGGATAATTGAGGAGCTATTTCAAGGAAATAACAGCTCCGGTCTAGAAAACCGAAATTAACGGCCGTGGGGATTCGTTGCGCTGACCACGCGACACCCTCTGTCTCTCTATCTATGTGTATTAGTGACCTGTAGACTGGATTTGGATTAGTGAATCGATTTACTGGATACTGGATTTGTGGTGGACATAGTGGCGCTGGGGCAGGTTTTCTCCGAGTACTTCGTGTTAAGCCGCGGAGCAAGGGGGCGTGGAGGTACCCCTCCTTGCCTCCACAGCTTACTCTGTAAGGAGTCAATACCATAATCCTAGCTTACCCTTGGCTAGGATTCTCCGGTTTCGGGGCTCCCTTCTCTCACTTAAAGCTGCCACCATCTATTATATGTCCTAAGTGAGGTGATGTAAGTGCCAAGGGCCCGTAGCACGTAGTCGAGCGTTCTCTGTGGGCTGGCCCTTTCGGCGCAGTCACCTCTTATTATTGGCGTAGAGCGGGCGTGTCTGGTCTGACCCGCCTCTACCTATCGTCTGTTCTTTTCTATCGTGGGGACTACCCCCTGAGCATATAGTCATAGCTCTGTCTTGAC
>NW_019738880.1:803869-811513 GCF_002891405.2 Cryptotermes secundus
ACAGAGGGTAGGTAACTCCTCCTCAGTGTCCTCAATTCTCATAGTAATATTCTAATTGGTTATTATTGGTGGTTGTGGGCGGACCCCGGGCGTCTCATCGCTGTGTATGCGGTAATATTATGATACTCCAGTGGCCTAGTGAGGCAAGCTTCTTGCTACTGCGGTTACACATACTTGCTGATCATCAACATTCTTAACCTATTTGCCTGTCCAGGTGTTGACAGATTACTGTAATAACTGTGAAACGCTTTTCGCAAGCCTCGAACATTTGGGTAATGCCTTACAATCTCCCATCTCAAATTTGAGCCTCTACACTTCGGTTTCCCCTGCCAATCTTCATTCCACCAATTGCTCCACAATCACCCTCACCTATCATCTGGGGCTGGTACAATAGGCCAGAAGTTGCCGCAGAACAAGGGACTTAGTCTCACCCCACTAGCAATAAAAAGATATTGTCTAGACACTGAGTGTACCGTACAATAACTTGCTCATGGAGCTGAGCCCTTCTTGAGGAGCCGCAAATTCTGCAGCTACTCAAGATTTCCCAGAATTTTTTGGAACCCGAAGGTTCATTATCGTGTTCACAAGAGCCCTCCACTAGTCCCTATCCTGAGCCAGATCATTCCAATTCATTCCATCCCATCCTATCCCTCTAAGATGCATTTTAATATTGTCCACCCACCTACGCCATTTTCTTCCCAGTGATCTTTTTCCTTCTGGCTTTCCTAGCAATGTCCTATATGCAATCATCTTCTCCCCCATTCGTGCTGCATGCCCTGTCGACCTCATCCTCCTTGACTTGATCATTCTAGCTATACTTGGAGAAGATTACTAGTTATGAAGCTCCTCATTATGCAGTTTTCTCGAGCCTCCTGTTACTTCATCTCCGGTCCAGATATTCTCCTCAGCACCCTGTTCTCAAACACACTCAGTCTATTTTCCTCCCTTAATGTCAGAGACCACGTTTCAGACCCATACAGAACCACAGGCAAAATTATAGTTTTGTATATTCTAATTTTTATGTGTCTTACAGTAACTGCCCAAAAGAAATATAAAGACAGGCCAGCTGAAAGCCAGTGGCAGAATTTGTCAGTTGAGTGTTAGAAGTCGATTGTATTTCTTGGGTCTGTAGCAGCCTCATTCCTCTGTTTCACTACTTCCCAAGTTTTCCCCCGGTTTCTGTCTAGGATAGCAGCAGTAAGCGGACAATCGATAAATCGCTCTGACTGCCCGACTCGAAACTTGCAAAGCCTTGCTCCCCGTCTCCAAACGGCCGGTATCAATACATCTCCGTCCGTACGGCCGTAGCGGAACTCTCTTTGACTGCAGCGCAACGTTGTTCGGCCGTGATTGCAAAGCCAGTGAAATCACTGTTACCTGTTCTTTTGTCTTTGTTTTTTTCCCTCAGACGGAAAAGCTACTTTGGTGTAATGCCTCTACGTAGTTTACAGCTCTGGAAATAATGTTTCATTACTTTACATCAAGACCGCCTCTGTGGTCTAGTGGTCAAGGTTCCTGGCTACAGATCTAGGCGCTACCAGATTTTCTGAGAAGTAGTGGGTCTGGAACGGAGTCCACTCGGCCTCCTGAGGATAACTGAGGAGCTATTTCAAGGAAGTAGCGGCTCCGGTCTAGAAAACCGAAATTAACGGACGTGGGGATCCGTTGCGCTGACCACGTGACGCCTTCTGTACGCTAAAGTTGGCACTAACTTCGCCGACAAGCGGCGGTCGCTCGGTCGGTGTAGTTCGGTTGCGGACTACAGGCAACTGTTTTTTTCTCACGTCAGAAAACAGGTTGACTCAAGAGGTAACGCGTACTTTGGTGTAATGCCTCTACATAGTTTACAGATCTGGAAATAATGTTTCATTACTTTACATCAAGACCGCCTCTGTGGTCTAGTGGTCAAGGTTCCTGGCTACAGATCTCGGCGCTACCAGATTTTCTGGGGAGTAGTGGGTCTGGAACGGAGTCCACTCAGCCTTCTGAGGATAACTGAGGAGCTATTTCAAGGAAGTAGCGGCTCCGGTCTAGAAAACCGAAATTAACGGACGTGGGGATCCGTTGCGCTGACCACGTGACGCCTTCTGTACGCTAAAGTTGGCACTAACTTCGCCGACAAGCGGCGGTCGCTCGGTCTGTGTAGTTCGCTTGCGGACTATAGGCAACGGATTTTTTCTCGCGTCAGAAAACACTTTGGCTCAAGAGGTAACGCGTCTTGTTTGTAATCAAGAGATGCTGGGTTCGACTTTCGGCGAGGCACCGACTCTTTTGAGTGAGGTTTTGTTTGATTTTCCTCGGTCTGTCGTGTCAAATTTCGGGTTAGTGCCTTGAGTTCAGAAATGAACCTTTCCTTCCACACAGTTTTCCATTCCTTATTGAATATCATCCGGCCTTCGATGTCATATGGTGTGAGATACGCCAAGGAAGTTAGTGTGACCTGGACACTGAGAATTCCCATGGTTTTCCTCCGTTACTGTAGGAAAATGCCGTGGTGAATACACCAAGACCGTCCTTTTCAGTTCTCAGCTTTCTACAGCTCGGCACTGAAGTAAACCTTGGCCCCGAAGAGTGTAAAGGACTTAACAACGTCGTGAAGTGAACCGTAAATTCCGAAATGAGCTTTAGACCGAGGAAGCGAATTTACGGTAATATTGGTCTTAGGCTGGGGCCACACGAGCGCACAAAGTACGTCCGTTGCAACGAACGTACTTTATGACGGACGTTGCTGAGGACACCACACAGTTGCAGAATGCGGTGCGTAGTTTTTTTGTCTGCAATGGAGCCGGAAGAAAGCGTATCATTCGCCTCTCTTGTTTATTTCTACAACGGACGTCACGACGTTCGTTACAGCGGACGCATTTTGTGCGCTCGTGTCACTCCAGCGTATCGAGAGCAGATATTGAAGATTTCAGGCTCCACGGCGGTTTGTTGCTGACGTGGCTCCTGTGAGGCCTGAGGCTCTTGCGGCTGGTGGCCGTCAAGATTTCTTCTTATCCGCTGACTCTTCACGGCTTTAGTTGCAATTATTAAGGGGAGACGCGACGTGCCCGGAAATAATCTCGACCACTCGTCGTTTTGTTCATGACAGAATTTGCATGACATGAACCCGGCCCTCCGCAATACGAGATGGCGTCGATTATATGAAGTATGAGGCGCTTTTAAATACACAACGCAGAGGTGTGTAGAATGTGTTACGAATACAACTTAGGGCAGTCGGTATGGTGATGGGCTCAGGGATGGACGGTTCCGGTTCGATTCAGCGGCAGAGGCAAGATATTTCTCTCTGCTTCACAGACCCCAGCCCGACTTTGGGGCTCACTCTTATTCTGTGGGCACTTGATCGCGTTTCTTGGGGGCTAAGCGGCAGGGGCGTGAAGCTGACTACCCGCCTCCATCAAGAACAGAAGTCAGGAATGGTGGAGGTATACCTCTACTCACCCACATACGTGTTAATGGCGTGGTGCTTAATTAATTAAGCACAGCGATAACTTTATGATTTGCTTTACTCAGGGCATAGTGTAGAATATAGAATGAAGCTCCGGACCTGCAATTATAAGAGACTCGCATCACGACTCTCCGCCTGCGGTGACGTAATTTCATACCGAAGCTACGCAACGTCGGTAAATGTGTATGTTTGAGAATGCACAGGGGAAATTTAGGTAATCGAAAAAACCTGCCCCCATTGCCACTTTGCCCACCACTAAACCTACATGACGTGACCTTCTGAGCTATGGCACGGCCTAGTTCCTGGGCTGGAGAAATGACAGCGGGTGTGCTCTCGGAGCATGCACGGTTCCAGTTGCGGACAGACGTACATAGTGAAGCCAGTATTGGCGATTTTGCTACTTTTCTTTTTGATAACGCCGAAATGTTCCATGTTAACTAATTAATTCCTTGGAGCGGAGCCCTTGAGAAGCTGCCAGTTGCTGAACCACTCAAGTATATTTCAACGTTTTATGGAAACCGAAGGTTCATTACGGCATTGACAAGAGCCCTCCACTGGTCCTCTATTCTTGGTCAGATGAATCCAGGCCATAAATCCCCATTCAGTTTCTCTATGATCCATTTTAATATTATCCTCTTCCCTAGCCCAGGTCATCGTAGTGGTCTCTTTTCTTGTGGCTTTCCTCTTATCCCCATACATGCTACATGCTCTGCTCACCTCAATCTCCTTGACTTGATAATTGTGACTATTATCCTTCTTCGGAAAGCGTATTCATTGCCTGTGTACAGTCAGAGTTCTTTAGCTTAAAGGGGTCATTGTTACAATCTTGTGGAATGTGACGCCGTGTAATTTGGTAGATGGGTACCGACGTTTCAGAGGAACTTCCTACTTTCATTTTGAGGACCCGACCAAGTTGGTTTATCGTTAACATTTCAGATTTGTATTTGGAGGTGTGGGGAGCTTTGTTCGAATCTCTGCTGAGTCACCCGCTATCCTGACCGTCTTTTCTGGTTTTCCTAAGCAAATGCCGAGACAGTTCGGAGATTAAGCCATGACTGGTTACCTCCCAAACCCTTTCATTTCATCAGTTTCATCCGCTGCTGTTGGCCTAGAGACTGGTATGCGAGTATATGTAACAGCACTGCATCGCACCCCCTGAGGATTTTAAACTTCGCATTTTCTGCCGTGCGAGCTGGAGTTCACACACAGGAAGTAGAATGTTGTGTTCCATTAACATCTTAGTGGTCCTGGGCTTATACACACAAACCGTTTATGCCATCTGATAAAGCACTTCCAGAACTTGACGCACTTTTGCCATTTCACATAATGGAGACAAAACATTAAATGCAACAAATTACAACAGATGACACATAACGGGACCTCCTCTGTGGTCTAGTGGTCATAGTTCCTGTCTACAGATCCATAGGTCCCGGGTTCGATTCCCGGCGCTACCAGGCTTTTTTGAGAAGTGGTCGGTCTAGAGCGGGGTCCACTTAGCCTCGTGAGGATAATTGAGAAGTTATTTCAAGGAAATGGCGGCTCCGGTCTAGAAAACCGAGGTTAACGGCCGTGGGGATCCATCGCGCTGACCACGTGACACACACTATCCGCAAAAGTTGGCAGTAACTTCGCCGATAAGCGGCGGTCGCTCGGTCGGTATAGTTCGCTTGCGGACTACAGGTCACGGAGTTTTTTTTTTTTTTGGCAGATTACGAGAGTAAAGTAGTAGTTATCTAGTGTGCAGAAATCGAAAGCAATGTATATAACATCCAGCAAAATGGATCCATCGTTGTTTCCGGTGCACAGAGATGGACCCAGCTTCCTGTGCCGTTCGTTCAGACAGGCAGTGGTCTGCTATTTAGAGCAGATGTTATGGGCGCGTGTGCTCTGCCGGCCTGCAGTAGCTGGAGTACCGACACCACGTACGGAAGCTCTGTGTGTCCCGCGCTGGTTCGAATCAATACGGAGAGGTCGCGGCAGGTCACGGGCGAGAGATGGCATTGCTTTCCTGATGCGATGACAATTTCTGGACGAGTGCCGTATATTCGATAGTGTTGTAATGCCTCTGTGTGTGCACTAAGGGATGGAAAGAGCTAGTCAGAACCCTGTGATGCCGCAGAACATCACAAACACATTTGCTTAATTAAAGTATTAAGCCCCTTGTTCTGTAACTGGCCTGTTACAGGGTGATTCACCCGGAGGAGTCACAGATTCCGTAATTGTGAATCACACAGTAATTTTCCGACGAAATGTACGCTTGACAGGCGTGGCCGTAAGTGGGTTCCCTCCACCTCGAGGCACAGACCGACATGACGCTCCATGTCCGCCAATAATGCAAGAAGCATGGCATGAGGAATTGCAGCAGATGCAGGGCAGGGCATTCGTCAGCTTTCGTTTTCATCAGTAAATTATTGCATGACATATTTTTTAATTCTTGGCGCCCACCGAGTAAATAAACTTGTAGCTATCTAGGAAGTCAACCAACTAACGGACTGAGTAATTTACTTAGCTAATAGAATAACTAACTGCCTAACTATTTAACGACACAACTAGCTAGCTAAATATAAGAAGTGATTCTAAATTACTGTCTGGGTTTCCAAGGCCTGTAACTTTCAGCCCAGAAACAATAAAATAAATCTGCTTATGGAATATGAAAATGTAACTCAAAAAGTTTTATTCTATAGGCAATAAACTTACACCTTTTTATTCCGTAAGCAGTTTCATTCCATTTCTGGTTTGAAACGCCGTGTGGTGCCGTCTATTCGAAGCCGGGATGGCTCAGTCGGTATGGCGACGGGCTGCGGACTGTAAGGTAGGGGCAACAGGTTTTTCTCTAGCCCATGTCGTCCAGACAGGCTCTGAGGCCCACCCGACCTCCTCTCCAGTGGGCACCGGGTGTTCCTTCTCTGGGAGTAAAGTGATCGGTGCATGGAGCTGACCACTCATCTCTGTCCAGTGCCGAGGTCAAGGTTGGTGGAGCGATAGCTCCACTCCTCCATGTGCCTTTATGGCGTGATGTTTAGTTAATTAAGCACAGGGTCAACTTAGTGACTAGTCGCTAACGGCCTAAGTAAGTATGCATATAGCGGCCTCCGTAGTCTAGAGGTAACGTTCCCACCTCATGACTCGTAGTACGCGGGTTCAAATACCCGGCGGAGGTCGTCGAATTTTTAAGGGCGGAAAAATTAAGGGAACAAGTCCTCCGGGAGGGACTTTAAGCCGTGGGTCCCGTGTCGTAGCTTTACGGCACGTAAAAGAACCTCATAGCTCCAAAGGAGGTCACTGAGCCAAATTACGGACGTTTCCCGCCCAACAGCAGTCTCTAATACCTCTGGTAGATGGCGGAAGCATTATAGATACCGCTCAGCTAGTAGAGCCGGTATCGCTGGCTGGGCGGGACTGAAGGTAAGCACCAGTACCGGTAGGATATAGAGACTGGTAGAAATCATAGAGGGAAGCACAATGGACCAATACAGGTCTAAGTGCATGGGGAAACCCACCCTCTCCAATAACTAACTAACTAACTAACTAACTAACTAACTAGAGTGGTCAGCTTGGATCCATTTGTCCATTGACTTTGGCCTGGGCAATGTCAACAGTTCCTTGTTCTGCCGAACTGAACATGACCTGTAAGGTAAGGCGAAGTTGTTCCTGTGCTTAACTAATTAAGCACCACACCATGAAAATGTATCGGGGAGTAGATGCATAGATCCACATTTTCTTGACCTCGGCACTAGCTTGAGGTGAGTGGTCAGCCTCACGCCCCGGCTGCTTTACCCCCACGGTACCCATTGGATAGGAGTTTGATTGGACCCCAGAGCCGGTCTGGACGACATGGAGAAGTGAAAATTATTGCCTTCACCGGGACTCGAATTCCGACCCCTCGGTCGACTGAGCTATAAGGAAACGAATTTAGAAAGAAAGATGCAGATTACAGTAAACTACCCTCCATGACTTCGCAACACAGTTTTTTTTTCCCCTTGGCACTACAGCCCCAGTGGGCCTAGGCCTACCTCCATGAACTCCGTTCACTTCGGTTTTCTAGATCTTACACATGCGGTAGGACTCCTTGGGCGAGTGATCAGCTCGTCGCAAGGCCTCTACCAGTAGACAAACACAGGAAAACGCACACAAATGTCCATGCCCTGAGTGGGATTCGAACCCACGACCCCGGCTTCCGAGCGAGCGAATACAGT
>NW_019738880.1:816211-817994 GCF_002891405.2 Cryptotermes secundus
ATCCACATTTTCTTGACCTCGGCACTAGCTTGAGGTGAGTGGTCAGCCTCACGCCCCGGCTGCTTTACCCCCACGGTACCCATTGGATAGGAGTTTGATTGGACCCCAGAGCCGGTCTGGACGACATGGAGAAGTGAAAATTATTGCCTTCACCGGGACTCGAATTCCGACCCCTCGGTCGACTGAGCTATAAGGAAACGAATTTAGAAAGAAAGATGCAGATTACAGTAAACTACCCTCCATGACTTCTCAACACAGTTTTTTTCCCCTTGGCACTACAGCCCCAGTGGGCCTAGGCCTACCTCCATGAACNAGATCCGGTGGGGTCTCACACTTCATGATGCAAAGCCCCATGAAATCCCCAGTCCCCAGTCATGTACAATGACGAGAACCGAAATAGCTTTGCAACAGCTTTACACCACCTGTAAGGTGTCGGTGTAAAGTCACTGAAGTAGTCGCGAAATATTTCGCCGGTTGCAGCTACATTTCACTAAATCTTGCTGACTTACTGGCTTATCGAAACAGTGCGGGGAACCAGCTGTATTTTAAACAAATCTTTTTAGAAGTTGGGATGACCCACATTTGGAGAAACCACGAAATAGATAGTTCCTTACGTTCAGTGTCGAGGTATTTCTTAAAATTTTCAAATGTTTGTGGTTAAGTGTTATCCCTTAATCACCAGGTTGGAGGGACTCCTCTTTCTTCGTCACCTCCCCGCGTTTTCTTAGTCAATATACGAGTTTTCTCAACTACGCCATATCTGGAGTTGTTCTCTGACATCCGACACCCGAGGACGCGCCTTGGTATCGCGAAGCCGGACTCACGTAGCATGGGATTCGAGAAACTGGTATTATGGCGTGGCCTATCCGTAATAGTAAGGGGTCGCTAATGTGATATTATTGTTTTGAATGTTCATGCTTCAACAGAGGATAAAATTGGTGATATGAAGGACAGCTCCTACGAAGAACTAGAATATGTATTCGATAAAGTCCCGAAATACCACACGAAATTTTGTTAGGAGATTTCAGTGCCATACTATGTAGGGAAGACATTTTCAATCCAGTAACTGGGAATGAGAGTTTACAGGAAATTAGTAGTGTTACTGGACTTAGAGCATAAACTTACTGCATATAAAAATCTGATTGGTTAAAGCGGAATGTTCCCATATCGTAGTAACATTAATAAATTCACTTGGACATCTCCTCATGGAAAGACTCACAATCAAATTGACCGTATTTTGATGGATAGGAGACGGCACTCCAGTATACTTGATGTCCGCTCATTCAGGAGAGCAGACGGTGGTACTGACCACTATCTGGTGGGTGACAGGTTAGAGAGAGACCGGCTGTGAGTAAACAAACAGTACACAGATTTCATATGGAGATATTCAGTCTGAAGAAATTAAACGAGGTAGAGGACAAAGAGGAGTATCGGGTGGAAACCTCAGATAGGCTCGCAGCTTTGGAAAAGGCAGGCTCTGAGGTAGGTATTATTAAAGCTTGGGAAACTATTGGAAAGGATTTAAAAATTTCAGCCAGAGAGAAGGAGTCTAGGCTATTTTCGCTCGCTCGAAAGCCGGGATCGTGGTTTCAAATCCTTCACAAGACATGGATGTTTGGTGTGTGTATGCGTTTATTCTATGTTTGTGTTGTCCTGTGTTTAGGGAGAGGCCTTGCGACGAGCTGATCACCCGTCCAAGGAGTCCTACCGTCTGTAAAATGATCATGCAACTGAGAACTCAGCCCTATGCTCCAAAGTGGGAGCAAGAGAGAAGGGGAGAGAG